>NC_056739.1:1163968486-1164013486 GCF_019279795.1 Protopterus annectens
TGATTTTAGGAAATTAACCCTTGGGTCGTTATTTGCTTTAGCGTGGTTTTCAGTTGCTTACCTAGCTACTGGTTTTAGGTAATAGAAATGTCTGTGTGTTATATTTTATGTGTTATGGAGAAAAGTTGCAGACAGTAACTCTACTCAACAGAGGCACTGGGAACTAAGGTCGGGTGGCACTATGCCAGGGTAATCCTATGGGCTAGGTTTTATGAACCTATGAACCTATGTGGAGAAATGGTGAGAGCGGGGAGGCAGTTATTTCTGTAGATTGCATCGAGAAGATTTTTAGTTGGGTCTAGTCTTGCAGCAAGTCTGTCTCATAAGGCTGGTTCTGCAGCTGACATGATTTTCTCTGCATGCTGGGGGAATGAAAGCCTTAAGGTTCAATGGATCTTGTTGCTGAGAGGAGCTGTAGCATGTGAAAGATGTAAACATTCCAGAACTTCAGCATTTCATTCTCCTTTACAATGGATTATTTTTAGTCAAGTTAGGCTTGAATCCACTCAAGGTTTTCAGCATGTCAGGTGTTTTACAATCTAGAAACAGCAGGACATCTAGGATACAGGGTGTTGGCACTTTTCAGAATTCTGGATTTTCAACAGATGTTAAACTTTTTTTTTACTAACTCTGTCTATTTTGTAGGTTCCACCCTGGTCCAGACTCTTAATGCTAGGTAGCTTCATTTATCTCAAGAGGTGCAAGATTTGCTTTCTGTCTTAGTAGCTGCATAGTCAGTATAAGAAGGGCAGAACTCCAAGAACAGACCAGCAGAAAGACCTGCACCTGGCAAGAAGGCTAAAAGGAAAAATAAGAGACACCTCAAGTTCAAAGGTCAACCCTCCACTCCTGCCTGAAGCACCATTGGAAATAGAAGGTAATGACTTGGGGGGGGGGGCACCAGGGGCAGGGTTTAGTGACAGAGGACAGTCCCCTGTGGAATATTTGGATGAGTTTATCAATTCATTGCCAAACGAAGGGAGGGTTAGACTGTTTAACCTATCCTTAGAATGGAATTTTGGTGCCACAGCAGCCTTTGCTTCCTGTGAGGCATGAGTGTCAGATATGGGGCAGGATGCACCTCCACCCTTATCCAGCTTGCATGGCGGCTCTGAGACCATCAATACTTGATGTCCCATCTCATCCAGATGATTGTATTACCCAATTTTTGGCTTCCATGGCTACATTGAACCTTTCAGTTTCCAACTCCCCTGGGTCTCACATTATGGCACACATCCCCACCAGAGTTAAAGGGAAGATGCTCAATTGGAAATTTGTTGATATATTTGACCTACTGGATACTGAGGGAAGTAAGCACATTTTGGATGTTGACAGTTCTTCTAACAAGGCAACCATTTGGAAAAAAAGCCTCAGCCAGAGCAGCAGTTAAAAATTGGAACACTTGGTTGCTAGATTTCATGGTGTTCATGGGAATGATTATAGAAAAGGATCCTAGCCAGGCTCTTCCCTTACTAGCATACTTTGTGGCAAATTATGATCAACATTTCAGGAAACTAAAAGCCACAGACAAGTTCCACATGTGGGACTTACAACACCTCAACATTTGGTTGAGTGCCATGTTAGATAAGCCAGCCACCCCAGAGATTGACGATGGTGGGAGTAGAAATAATGGGGAAACAAAGTTTGTTGGTCTTTTAATCACGGGAAGTGCCTTTGGCCAGCTTGCAAGTTCATCCAATTGTGTTCAGGATGTGGGAAAGGTCACCCTTCTTCCAGGTGCTGGGGGATAGTAGGTAATGGCAGGGCTGCTATTCCCTTAACCAACCAAGGGGAGGGCTTGGGGGAGAGGAATAACTCTCCTAGAATTAAGTAGCTTTTTCATGGCCACAGAGGTTGACTGATTATCCTGATCAAAAGGCAGTAGCTGCTCTTCTCAAAGGTTTCTGCAAAGGGTTTACGATTGGCTCCTCAGCACCTTTAGATTACAAGTTAGTTAAAATTCTTTCATCCACTAAGGGCCGGGAAGAAATTGCAGCTAAGTTAATCGAGAAAGAGAGAGCAGCTGGTAGACTAATTAGCCTTTTTTGCTACACCCCCTTATCCGGCTTTTATAATATCCCCCATCAGTCTCGTTCCTAAAAAGCAGGATGGTGAATCACCATCAGTCACACCCTGTGGGTGCAACAGTCAATGATTTTATTGACAAAGATCAAGCCAAGGTATGCTACTTTTCCCTGGTTCAGGTGGCAGAGGTTATTTTGGGTTATTCTGACCCTTGGCTTTGCAAGTTGGACATTCAGTCTGCATTCCAGCTTCTTCCCATAAGACAGGAGGACTGGACTTATCTGGGATTTCAGTCTGAGTGGAAATTATTTTTCGACACTGCAGTGCCCATGGGGGTGCTTTTTTGACACTGCCGTGTCCATAGTGTGCTCTGTGGCTTGTGCTATGTTTGAACTGTTCAGCAGAGAGCAGCTCTTCAATAAGCAGTCCACAAACTGGATGATTTCTTGATGGTAGGGAAGGGTCAGGAAGGGGCAGTCATAAAGAGCATGTCAGCCTTTAAAGAGCTCTGCACTAATTTAGAAGTACCTTTGGCCAATGACAAGTCAGATGGGCCAAGTCGGGCCTTGACCTTTTTGGGACTAGAAGTTAATACCATTGATAACTCATTCAAACTTCCATTGAATAAACTGCAGCAAGTCCAGTATATACTTTGGAGATTTTTGGCAGTTAGCAAAGCTCACGCAAGGAAAGTTATGCAGCTCCACGGGCTACTGAATTTTGCCTGCATGGCAGTCTCCCCAGGTAGGGCTTTCCTCCGGTCCATTTCTGACTTGTTGAAAGGAAACATGCCCAAACATTACTACATCTGTCTGATCAAAAAGGTCAGGGAAGACCTCCAGCCCTGGTTCATGTTCCTGAACCAATTCAATGGCATATTGTTTTGGCAGACCCCATGGGTTTCTTCCAGTGATCTTAACTTTTTTTTTTTTTTTTTACAGATGTGGCAGGAGGGGGTCCATTCTGGGAGGATACATCCAAGGCAGCTGGTTCTCTGAAAATGGCGGGAATATTGGTCAGAAAAGAGGAGGAGGGATATTATTTTCTTGGCAATCTGCCCTGTCTGGATTGCTGTTTTGGTGCAGAAGGTCAAGTTACACAACAGTTGAATAGTCTTTCACTTGGACAAAGCTGCGGTTGCCCATGCCCTCAACAAATGGTCCTCCAAGTCCAAATGGGTTTACTCTGTAATCAGGCCAGTAGTTTTGTTGAGTTTAAAGATTAATCTGTATTTCTCTCGTGTGCATGTGCCTGGGTGACACAACCCTAAAGCTGATAGTCTTTCCTGCTTTCAGTTAACCAAGTTTGGTCAGCTGGCCAAACATGCAAATCAGAGGGGCACGACAATTCCTGTGGAAGTTTGGTTAATTGGAGAGGAGTATCAGCATCGTTGCTGGTCAAGTCTTGGGCCAACAATATTAGGAAGGCTTATTGTTTATTACTTCAGATTTTCAAGGTTTTGTATAGGTCATTGCCCTCCTGTGTCAGAAGTTGGGGTTTGCCATTGATCCTTCACTTCCTAGTGGTCAAAATCACTACTACATGTTCATTTAGCAGCTTTAGGATGGTTAGAACATTTTTTGGGTCTTCAGGAAATATCCAGCCACTGGTTGACCAGAAGACTGATAAAGGGATGGAAGAATATTCATGGGGCTTCCAATGATTCCAGAAAGCCAACAGGCAGACACTTCCTTGGCATCATTGTTTGGGGCTTGTTTAACACAGTACTTGAGTTTTGCACCTTTGCTACATTGGCTGCTTTGTTCACATTATTATATACTGGTGCCTTCTGTGCTAGTGAATTGCTAAACTCTCTTTGTTAGGAAGACTTCATTATTCACAAGGAATTTCTTCTGATATGGGGTGAAGAAATCCAAAAAAGACTAATTGGGTAAAGGGCACCAGGTCTGGCTAGATGAGGTGAAGGGGTTAGCCATTTGCCCAGTTCACTGGTTCAGATTACTGCACAGGATCACTCCCAAGGGCATTAATTTGGGCCCTGTTTTCACTCGGGAGGATAGCAGGCCACTTAGCTTGGTGAAGGTTAATCTATTACTGAGAAAGGCCATCGGGGGGCAAGGGTATTCATCCATGAGGGTATCATCTCATTCTTTTTGAATAGGCTGCACTTCTGACTTGGCCATTGACAGGCATTCTGTTAAGGTCATGCAAAAAAACAGGAAGATGGGGTGTCTGATGCCTTTTTGCCATATATCAGGCATTAACTTTAATTCTGTTTCAGGAAAGGAAGTTATCTGGATGTTGGGGAATTCCTTTATCAAGAGAGCTGTAATCCAAGCTTTGGTTCACCCGACATTACACTTTGGTTCATTTTTACCTTAACAAATAGTTAGTCTATTTATGTGGCTTTTCTGGTCTTCTTTCTATGGCTTTGCATATAAGACCAGTCAGATTTATGTGTCTGCAGTTACCAGGGTCCATATGGCTTACTCTTGTGGACATGGATGACTGTTGCAGTTCTCCATTTATATGGCATGAATCCTTTCTGGAGGCTATGGTTAAATAGTGACTCTAGTGGTCCTGACAGGTCATGTTGTCATTTAGGAGGCACCCTAAGATATTATTGGGGCCAACTGATGCAGTGTTCTAGGCCTTGGAGAGTGTATCGAGGACTTCTTCCCTAGTGATAGTTTGGGGAGGTTCAATGGAATTTGCTGAGGGGTGGCTGAGGAGGGGTGGGGAACTGAAGATGAATTTATCATCCAGTAGCTCTGATACAGCCTCCAACTCAGTGTAACTGGTTCCATTTACAGTTAGTTCTGTACATTGCCATGTACTGCCTTTGAGGTTGCAGACATAGCTAAAGAAAAACTTATGGCTGTCCTTGGCAAGGGAGGTTATTTTTAACTCAAATTTGGCTGTGGTAGACTTGCTTTGCCCTCTGAGTCACTTGCTTAGATTGATAAATTGTTTATTCTCCTGGGCATTGCACTTTGCCACAACTTCCTTCCTTTTGTTATATAGTCCATTGATAATGGGATTCCACCAGGGTGACTTGTTTTTTGAGCTTCTTCGGTGCTTATTCCTGGTAGGCACAGCTATCGCTATGCATTTATTAACATGATTGTACAGGGTTCTTGTTAACAATCTACAGAGGCAGCAGTGTTCTCTGAGTTGGGGGGGGGGCTTGAAATGTTGCCAGGTTATCACTTAAGATCAAAAAGTTTGCCTTAGAATAATTCCTAATTGTACCAGGGTTAGCTGGGGTCCCATATATTATTTTTGTTTCAAAGGAGACATCTTTATGATTTGTCCTTACCAGAGAGGACATTAGATGGGGTATGGGGGGTGCAATATTCTCCATATTAGTGAGGACCAGATCCAGTATGTGTGCGGTTAAGGGTGTTTGTGTTCACAAAGTCCAGAAATTTCTGGAATTAATATTTGCAGCTTTATCTCATATTTAGTATTTGCCATAAACAATGTCATTGTATTTGCCACTTAAGGAAACCTTCCAACTTGTTCATTCCAAGATCTTAGATTTCTGAAACTACAGATACAGTGTTTTCACTTACAGTCTCTTTATGCGCTCTCTACCTAGTAATAAGTAAAGCTTAGCTATAGATCCCTTTCTTAGGGCTGCAGGCTCCGAGTACTTGTAGATGAATATGTTCAGATTGTTAAAAATGGAAAGTATGACTTGGTGGGAGAGTTATATTTAGAGGAATGATATATAGAATGCTTATATCTATGATATACTGATGCATAACATGTCATGACTGATAGCACGTGATCGAAGGCCAGTGACTATATGAAGACATAGTGTGTACATTTCTTAAATATTTTATATGTGTATTTTACTTCTGATAAATACTTTGCTTCTTCAGATTCATTCCTGCAAAGTTTTTCTTCAGTCTTCAACACTCAGATACTTGTTGCACTCCGTGTTGATCACTATTGAAGAATTCTAGTCGCGTATATTATATAAATAATGAAATGCTATCCTCATGCTCAAGGGGTTCCTGTCCAGTCTGCACATCTGGTTTAAAATAAATAAATAAATGCACTGCCTATTGCCCCGTATGTCCTCTTTTGCTTCCGCCTTTTTGTTATTTTGGCACTTTCTTTCACCAATGCAGGTCAGCTTTTTAGCATTAATAAATAAATAAATGCTTTTTTTTGTGAGAGAGTCCTTGCAGTTTTTCAACACAGATTGTATTTTTTGTTGTAGTTTGATGAACAGTAACTGCCAACTTTATTTTTCCATGCGTGCTGTTTCTTCTCACAATGCTGGCTCGTCCAAACTGGAAGAATTGTTTGTGCAGTCCCACTGCCTGCATGTTTGGTACAAGGAAGAAAAATATATGGATGTGTAGAACACAGCTGTCTCTTAGAACTGCAATAATATCATGGTTTTGGCCACAAAAATGCATCTCTTTAACACCGGTTGCACTTAAATGACAATAAAATGCTCTTTGAAATCCCAAAAAATATTCGTAGGATGCTTAGGATTGTTAGAATGTACAATATCATACTTTTAAATCATATTCTTTTCTTTTGATTTTTACAAATATTAAACATCTTTGCATTGTTTGTATGAAACTGTAGCTGTGATGATGCATTTTTTAGATGGATAGACTGCTTGCAGATTAACAGAGATTCATACTACGTTAATGTGATGTGAGCAAAATGAAGAGAACACTTTCATTGTCTAATGGCAGGTGTGATGAAATTAGAGCATAAATGTCATTCTTATTTGAGTTCTTCTGCTTCATGTTTTTTTTTTTTTTGCCTTTCAAGTACAACTACAAGGAATAAGGAATCATCACTTCAGTGAGTGTCAGGTATGCAAGACAAGTCAGTGATGTGCAACTCATCTTGGACCCAGACAATGCCATTACTCGAAGGCAGTTACAACATTATTGTCAGTACATAAAATGCACTGCATACATCTGCTACACCAATCAGTCTGTGAAATAAATAATCCAGTGATGCAAAGCACTAGTAAAGCATGTTTGTCAGTGTGGTTATTGCTAGCAGATCACAGAACTAATATTTTTGTGCACGCTTTCCTTAGTGCTAGAATCAATCAGCAATGGTTTGTTTTATTCTATACAATATTGTTCTTGCTTTTTTTATTAACTTCTGAACATTTAAATGTAGAAAACTGTCAACACTGTCTGGTTTACGCACTGATCAGTTTTACATTGTGTTTCTCTTGCTTTGAAATTTGAAATATTTGAAGTGTCATCGCTAAGTCCTATGTATAAAGAAAACTAAGCCACCACTGAACCATTTCCCTCACTGTTTGATTCCAGTTTTAAAACACAGCTTGATTAGGATGAAAACGGGGGTGGCTTGGACTTTCAGTAAGAAAGTGTCTTGGTGTTTTACACGTATCGTAGAATTTTATGAACTTCAAGCTCAACATGGTGTTAGCCTCTTAAATATAAATGCAGGAAGTGCAAGCTGTTATTGTAGTTTATGGAGGTTATAGTTCAGTGCATTTTAGTGCTTCTCATATTGAAGTTATTCCATATTTATACAGCAGTTATTGTTTTCCCAACTGACAGAATTTACTTTTGCTTTTCACAACCGCATTAAAATCAAAATTAGGAGCAACAAATATCAATGTTTGCTGTTCAGTAAAATGGGTAAGAACTTGGGGGTCTTTCACTTCTATGTCCCTGCCTTGGCTGTACCCTTCTTTCTAAAGTAGCAGCAGCTATGTAAACTACTAGAAAAAGAAGTTATGTCTTACCATAATGTTCTGTCTGTGTTGTCAATCTTCACTAATCCTTGACAGTGGGGGGGGGGGGGGGGGGGCTCGTTTCTGAGCCTCAGAACTGACTCGTCTGTTATTTCAGCTTGCACCTTCCAAAACTCTCAAGCTAAGCTCTATCCATAATGCTCCTCACCAAATTACCACCGCTCAAGTTTGCAAACAATAATGGCAGACAAGAAATAACATATTAGAGGCCATATCTGTGTCTCTGTTATGAAATCCAATCTTTGGATAGATTTGATCCACCAAGAGTTCTAAAGGCAGGGGGAAGTAGGGAGGGAATGTCAAGGATTAGTGAAGATCGACAGCACAGATGGAACGTTATGGTAAGACATAACTTCTTTATCTGATGTTGTCAATCTTCACATAATCCTTGACTGTGGGACAGAGTCCCTAGCTACCTGGATCTTGGGAGGTTTCATGGAAGAATATTCCTTAGCACCATCAAGTCAAATGATGCATGCCCCCTAGAGACCAGGTCCAGTTTGTAATGTGTAATAAAGGTATGAGGAGATGCCCATGTCGCTGCCACACAAATATCTTCTAAAGAAGCTCTGACATGAAAAACTGCAGATGCTGCTATTGCTCTAGTTGAATGAGCTTTTACAGGTGCTGATGGATGAAGTCCCTTTCTGTTGTAAACAAAGGTGATGCAGTCTCTAAGCCATTTAGCCAGAGTAACGTTAGATACTGAACTCCCAAAAGTGACTGAAGAAAAGGAAATAAATATCTGGTCAGTTTTTCTGATTTCCTTTGTTCTGTGGATGTAAAAATGTAATTGTCTGTATACATCTAGTAAATGCAGACAGTACTCCCCTTTATTGGATAAGTTGGGAAAAAAATACGAAGTTGTATGGTCTGATTGATGTTTGACTCGGAAACAACCTTTGGTAGGAAGGAGGGATTTGTCCAGTGGGAAACCCTTTCCTTTTGAAAGATTAAGTACAGGGATTTGCAAGTTAAGGCCTGTATTTCAGATATTCTTCTGGCAGAAGTGATAGCTATTAAAAATAAGGTTTTCCCGGACAAAAATTTTAAGTCGCAACTTGCTTCAAGGCTCAAAAGGGTGACAAACAAGAGATTGAAGTACCAGATTCAAATCCCAAAGCACAGAGGGTTCTTTATATGGAGGTCTGAGCATTAAGGTTATTTTCTAAAAGTCTTGGCAAAATTTGTGTGACATAAGGGATGAACCATTTAAACAGATATGGAAGTTAGATATCGCAGCAAGATGCACTTGAATAGTAGAGGATGATGCACCTGCCTTAAAAAGTAAAGCCAAAAAGTCTAGAACCTTATCAATGGGTGCTGAACATGGGTCAAGATCACAGTCTAGTAACCATTTAGTAAACTTTAGCCACTTGTTATGGTGCAATTTTCTTGTTGAAGGTTTGTGGTTGGCCAGAATGATGCGTTGGTCAAGGGAAGTAAGAGAGGAATGCCTGGCAATCATGTGAACTGGAGGAACCATGCAGTGAGCTTGAGGTGCTGCAGATCCAGATGAACCAGTCTCTCTGGGTGGGGCAATAGGTCTGGAGCTGGGTCCAGTATCCAGGGTTTCTGAAGTAGATGAGGCCATAGGAAGGGAAACCAGACCTGCTGAAGCCACAATGGGATGATGAGGATTATCCTGTTCTTCGACTGTTGGCTTTCATTAGAAACTGACATATTAGGGGAATGGAAGGAAAGGCATACAACAGAATGGTGGCCAATTGTGAAGGAGAACATCCCTATGTGACATCCCCGGTAGGAGGATTAGAGCAAAGTTAACTACTGCACTTGGTGTTCAGAGGGGAGGCGAAGAGGTTGCAGCAAGTTTGACTCCAAAGGCAGAATATCTTGTCTGCCACCATTGGATTGACAGACCACTCATGAGACATGTGGATGGATCTGGTCAGTTTGTCCACAATCACATTGGAGATCTCTGGAATGTGCATGGCCATTAGTAAGCGGTTGGAAGAAATTGCCATTGTCATACTCTGAGTGCTTCTCGACAAAGAGGGTAAAATCTAGTTCCCCTTGTTTGTTGATGTACCAGACTATTGACATATTGTCTGTTTGAATTGCAATCATTCCCAAGGGGAGGGCATCTTGAAATGCCTCCAACGCTAAGAGCACTGCTCTCATCTCTACAACACTGATGTGCAAATTGGCCTCCAGCTGGGACCAAATGCCTTGGACTGTCTTTCCCAGATAATGCCCCCCACCTTATGTGGGACATGTCTGTGATTGCTACGGCTTGGGATTGAGGATGGATAAAGGGACGGCCTGACAAAATTTCTTTCAAATAAAGACACTATCTCAGGTTTTCTTTGCATTGATTGGTGATCATAATCAGACTATTGGGGGGCCAGAAGCCATTAAAGAATTTGCATTTGATATCTGTCCATGAGGACTAGAGGGCAGCCATGGTGGTGCAGTGGTTAGCATTGTCACCTCACAGCAAGAGGTTCTCTGGTTCAATCCATGGCTGGGGTGCCTTCTGTGTGGAGTCTGCATGTCCTCCCTGTGGTCACGTGGGTTTCCTCCAGGTGTTCCAGTTTCCTCCCACATTCCAAAGACATGCTGTAGTGAATTGGACACTCTAAATTGGCCCTATGCATGAGTGCGTGCGTGTGTGTGCCTTCCATGGAAGGTTGGCAACTCAACACCATAAAACTCTACTGCCAATCATAAGTGGACAGGTGATCCGCTGTGGTGACCCCTAACAGGGAAAAGCCGAAAGAAGAATAAGATCTGGCCATGAGGACTAGAGTGACAGAGGCTGCCACTGACACTAGAGTCTGTAGAATGAGTCTTGCTGTTACTTTCTTGCTGCGAATGATCTGGCTGACTTGTGGTCTTATCCTTTGAAGTCTTTCTAGGGGAAGAGACGCAATGCCAGTGACTGTGTCCAGCATAGCTGTAATGAACTCCAGCTGTTGGAATGCTTCTAAATGGGATTTTTTGTGGCTTATAGTGATTTCTAAGCTGGAACAAAGGAGACGAGAATAATCTCACTCCTTTACAAGTTGATACCTAGTGGAAGCAGTAAGGAGCCAGTCATCTAGATATGGAAACACTCGAAATCCTAGCAGTCTGAGGTGAGTTGCTATCACTGCCATGCATTTGGTGAACACCCTGAGGCTGTGATGAGACCAAAGGGTAGGGCCCTGAACCGATAGTGATTGTCTCCCAGCCAGAAGTGCAAGAATTTTCTGGACCACTTGTTCATGTTTATATGGTAATACATATCCTGTAGATCTATTGAGCACATCCAATCATCTTTTTCCAAGTATAGACTGAATCAAAACCATCTGGAATTTCGTTTGCTGAACTGATTTGTTCAACTGACTGATATCCAAAATTGGTCTCCAGTCCCCTGTTTTCTCTGGCACTAAAAATAATCTTGAATAAATCCTGGATCCTCTCTGGTCTGGTGGGACTGCTTGGATGATTCTTTTGTCAAGCAGTTTTTGAATTTCTAAGATGGCTGCATCCCTGTGACTGGGTGGAATGTCCGGGATTCTTCTTAGTCTTTTTGGTTCTTCTGAAAAGGAAATGTTGCAACCTCTGGTTATAATCCTCTGCACCTATTTGCACATTGTTATCCTTAGCCAGGCTGATCAGTGCAGGGAAAATCACCCCCCCCCCGATTGCCTCCAGAGGAAGGCAATTGGGCCTCCTTTCAGGACGCTGCTAGGAATTACCAAGGAAAAAGTCCCTGGAACCCTGATTCTATGCTCCATTTCTCCCTCTTGAGTGGCATCTTCCATTATTACTCCCTTGTTTTCCCTGGGGAAGTCATTACCATGTGAGTCCTGGAAAGGTCCTTGGGATTTTTTTGAACCATAGCCTCAGACTCCTCTGGTTCCTGGAATAAGGCTATTGAAGAGTAGGAAAGCATATACCCATGGCAGAAATGGTCTTCCCGTCTTTCTCACATCTGGCTAGAGTCTCTAACTTTGGGACCAGATGGGGATGTTTTGTCAAATGGAGCTTCAATCTTAAAGTGAATTGTTTGGCATCCATATCTCAAACACATAATATACTCATTATGCTTGGAGACTCGATCATAATCCTCTACTTCTTGGCACAAATCAGGAATATTTTAGCAATGTGTTCATCCAACTCATGTTTAACATAAATTGTTAGAACACAGTTTTGTACCTCATATTTGGATAAGAGCTGATATTACTTCAATATAAATGGGAAGAGATTCTCTTGAACCAGGGTGTTATAAATTGATAAGCTTGACGTGTACCTCGAGTAAAGTATTCAAAGGAATGTAAATGCAAATTATTTCTTGGATTTCATCCCACATGGGCTTTGCCTGGATAGATCAAGTAGTACAGAGTTACTGAATTTCCATACATCAATTGTAGACATGTTTGGTCAGTAATATATCAATTCACAGTATATATATATATATATATATATATATATATATATATATATATATATATATGTATATATATATATATATATATATATATATATATATATATATATATATAGATGCAGCCAAGGCTTTTGATTCTATTCCACATTCAGCTATCCTACAGGAAGTGTAAAGTTGGGCTTTAAAAAAATATGTATCCAACTGGATCCAGTGCTCGTTAAGGAGCAGGGGATCATATGTAAGGATTAAGGAAAGCATCATAAAACTCTTACCAACAAACACTGGAGTATCCCATGGTTCAGTCCTAGGAAAGTTATTGTTCATCTGATCCATTATAGCCATGCCACAATCAGTGGTATGCTGTGCTGAAATGTTTACAGAATGCAAAATTAGCTGCTATAATGATTACATAAAAGACCAGAAAGTACTCAGAAGTACTTGGATAATGTATACCTATAGTCAAGAACACAAAGCTATTCAGTTCAACAAGACACGTGTGACAGATGGGCAGAATATCCATATGCCATCCCAGGACAGACAGAGTATCCATGTGCTGTAACAGGAAATGTTAAAAGCAATGATAAGGGATTTAAAGTCCTGTGAGAACTGGTTGATATAAATTTCAACAACAATATAATCTCCATGTTAAAAAAGATGTTTCTTAGGGATAAAGACTATATTACAGGGAGTCACGGTAATGAAAAAATACTAGTTGTAATATATGCTGGGATAAGGCAAATGAATTAATGTTCCATGACTTGCTGGTCGCAAACAGCGATATCAACAAATTAGAAAGAATGCAAAAGTATCACATTAAGGTGGTAATATCACTAATAATATCAGGGCCGGCCTTTGGTCAACAGGTGCTGTAGGCAATAGAGCTCCACAGTGCCCCACCACTCGGTGCCTCCATCCTGGTCTCCCTCAATATCAGACTATGGTTTTCTTCCTTTTTATCACAGTTTGTCTTGATATTCAGTTTTTCCTGTATTCATTCAACATATTTTAAAGAAACCATTTATTTCCTGCAAAAAAATAACAAATGAATACCGGAAAAGCACCTCTGCTAGAGCTGCGCCCTGAGCAGCCGCCTAGTTGGCCTATGAATAATATGAATTAAGATGAAAGCTTATATGTATTAAAAATACATTATGTTTATTATAGATTAAAAACAAGGAGCTTCAAATATGAAAAATTAAATGACTGAATGAAATAATGGGTACAGTTTTTGTAGATTATTGATTTCAAATAAGAAAAAGTTAAACCAACATGCTCTCAGAGCAATGTGATATCAAATAAGAATAGATTATCTCCACAACAGGATAGTAAGGCTGTGGAATAGGCTTATGATGTAAATTAAAATCCAGGCAATTACCTCAGTTTAAAAGAGTTAGAAATACATTGTGTAGATATAGCTTTTATGCCAAGAAAAAAAAATTCTACAGGCTGTTAGATGACCCATAACAGATTTCGGAGTCCAAAAAAACACTGAAAAATGAAAAACCTAAATGTGCTTTTAAGAGAACTAGCTATACATCTTAATGATATCTAAGACTTTTATGTGATTCTAGGAGGCAAGTACTTGTTCTGGATCTACTGTGCCCCCCCCCCCCCAAAAAAAAGCAAAAAAACAAAAAAAAACCACGTGCTCAGATATATAAATAATAGTAACACATATATGTCAGTTATATGAGACTTTTGTTTATTGTTCCTCTCCCTGAAAAATGATGAGTCAGTTATAGTGGTTATAAAGAATCATGGATCATACTTCAGTGAAGTGTCAGTACCTGCTCTTACAATGCCTGTAGTAATCTGGCTCCTTCACTGCTTGCATAGCTAATATTCACTGCCAAACATCATGCACATAGTTATGCAACAGACATTTAAATAAATGCTGAATAATCCTTGACTTCCACTACATTTCATCAGTGAAGAACCTGGTGATGCTCACAGAGGCTAAATATAACATGTCACAGTTGCAGGCTGACAAAGGCAAAATGAAACACTTGTGTCAGCGGCTGTTACATCCCATATTTCCCCATCCTTTTCTGCTATCTAGCATTTTGTAAATGCATCTTTTGCAGTCACAGGCATTAAAAGTAAGGCACTATGTGACTCTCAGAGATTCAAAATTGGTGGCCATAGAGACTACTACAGAAGATGGCATGCTGGGAATCTCTGAGCAGGTTTACGGGAATACATAGTAAGGTTATATAGGTAACTTGCCATAACAGTAGATGTTTAAATAGGTCACTGTTGCAGTACATGTGCTCTCCCTCCAACCCAATAAGTAATATCCTTAGCTGGAATAGGATATCCTTCATAGTCTGATATCCTTCCATTTCCATAATTCTTGTTTTCTTCCAGGACTTTACTTAGAGCTATAGGCTTCAGCTTATTCAGTGGCAAGAAAGCTGAGTTTGTGGTGGATACATCTGTCCCTCTTACACTGGCATATTTGCTTATGCTAAGAGCAAAAATACTCCATACAAAGAAAATGCCTAATCTTTGTAGGCTGGCCAAATGTGTGGCATCCTTCACAGGACATATCCAATCTGCAATGTATACTGCAACAGTGATCTATTCAAACACCTATTGTCATGGTAAGTTACCTATATGATTGTGCTTTCTTCTTACTAGCCCCTGCATTACAGTAGCGTAAATGCCCCTTAACATGGATACACAACTAGAGCTTTCCCTGGTTAAACAATGATTTCCAAAAGTATATACAGCAAAATGGTACTGATAGTTTTAAAATATTTGCAGAGTACATCCAGATATTACTTCAAATTCCAGGGTGGACTGGCAGAGTGTGTGTGTGTGTGTGTGTGTGTGTGTGTGTGTGTGTGTGTGTGTGTGTGTGTGTGTGTGTGTGTGTGTGTGTGTGTGTGGGGGGTTAGGGTTAGGTGTAGGGATGAGTGAAAGATGGGTGTTGTGTGCTTGTGTGCGAGTTTGTGTATTTAATGGTAAGGGTTCGGTTAGGGGATAGATGTAGTGTTGTTTGTGTATATTTGTGAATGTTTGTGTGTATGAGCCTGTCCTGTGTGTTAAATATAATCCTAATTCTACACCTTATTGTCATTAAAACCTTCCCGTAACACTCCCACTATTCAGACAAATTTGAGAATAGTGTTAAGTAGGAGTTAGTTTTAATATTGGGAGAGGAAATAGGTTTGCTCTCTCGATATTATTGTTTTTGTTTGTTATTGTTTATGATCATACTTATTTCTTCAGTGTTTTACATTTGATATTAGGATGGTTTAGTCATACACAATAGACCCATGTACACACACACACACACACACACACACACACACACACACACACACACACACACACACACACACACGCGTGCACACACGCACACACACACACACACACACACACACACACACACACACACACACACACACACACACACACATACTATACTTTCAAGCATAGAAGGAATAATAGGTTTAAATGGCATTAGAAGTCCTTGTGTCCTACAGACCACTTAAAGCATTTAAAATATTAACAGGTTGGCTGTGCTTCAATTGCTAAACCTGTGTACGTCAGGAATAATTAAACTCTGTCTTGCATTAGGCTAGGCAGACTGATGTTACTGGTAATGACAACAGCTAAAACTAAAATGTTGCAACTCACTGCCATATTATGGCTAGCAAAATGCTAAAATGTTTAACCTGACTGCAACATTTAATTTTCATAGTAGCCAGATTTTTTTGACTACTTAAGTTAAGGAGTAGTGTGCACCAGGTGGCTTATAAAATAGGAGCCTGAAGTAGTCAACGTGTGAATTATAGATGACAAAGGTAAATGCAGGACATGACACTTTACAGGACATATTCCTATGTTGCTTGTTGCTGCTGTATGTGTAAAACGGCTATTGATCATGAAAATACGGAATGTGATGCTGTACTTTTCAAGTCTAATGGAAGAAGAGATGGTTAAAATACTATTGTTCTGAGACGTGTTTATCAATATTTATTTGTCTGTGTTGACAGGGAAAGTCTAACTGGGCAGAGGCCATTTTCACTGGTGGCCTGCTGGAAAAAACCTCCATCAGAGTACATTTTTATTAACAACTGAATTTCAGACAATTCTCAAAACATTGAAATTCCTCAGAAAAAAACAGTCACAATACATTTATATACAGAAAAGTATTTACATCAACATGTTTTTGTTTGTGTCTTTTGGCTTTTTCCTGGTTAGGGGTCGTCACAGCGGAACTCCGGTCCGCTAATGATTGGCAGTAGAGTTTTACGTGCTGGCTTGCTGGGCCTAACGCACAACCTTCAACGAAGGAACGCCCGTTCACGCATGTTGCCACACAGAAGACACTCTAACTGAGGATCTAACGGGCAACATCTAACTGTGAGGCGACAACGCTACCACAGCACCACCACCACAGTATAAGTCTAAAATGGTAGCTCTACATTTAATCAGGGAGTAAATAGATTTATATTGTAGAAAGGAAAATACTGCTGTAAAGGAGTTTATCATTCTTACATTTTAGTACAGAACAGTTTGTAAAGAGTTCAAGAGATATAATGAAGAAAATTGAGAAGTAAGTTATAAAATTATGTAGGAGAGGGGATATCAGTATTATAGATTCATAGACAAGTACTAGGCTAACTGCTCTTGTGGGCCATTTTAAGCCTAGCCAATTTACAATTTTGTGCCTAAAATAACCTATCCCATTTGATTATAGATTGACCTTAGCCATCCCATGGTCGATAATTATATATTACCCCTAATGAGAATAACCAGGATCATGTCATGCATAATTTGAGGGGATCCATGCAGGTGATAAACCATTTAGGAGTTGCCTCTGTCCATTAGTAGTATAGGGGATGGTCTTTGGGTACATTTTCTGTTCCCTATCCATAGATCTAAGTTGCCTCTGAAAATGGACAGGGATGAACTTTGTTTTATGTGGATGGGGAGTCTATCCCATAGCAGTGGTATTCTCTTTGAAATATAGCTGTCCTCCAAAGTGCTCTGGTGGTGTTCAGTAAATCCATCAGTAATGGGTCAGAGGATGCCTTGTATGCCAGGCACAGGTCACCTCTTAGTAGTCTGTAGGATACTGATTATAGTCACAGGGCTTTGAGTTGGTCCATGACCTGCCCATGATGAATCCAGACTGAGGTGGGTCCAGTGTTTGGAGGCTCCCTGTGTCCTGATTGATTAGTTTCATGATATGTCTTTCCATGGCTTTGCATATGAGGCCAGTCAGACTTATAGATATGTAGTTGCCTGTGTCTGTAGAAGGTCCTCCCTTATGCAGGGGAATGACTGTAGCTGTTCTCCATTCTCTTCGTACAAAACTTGTATGAAGGCTGAGAATGAACAGTGTTGTTAAGGATGTAGCTAAATTGTGCTTCATGCTATTTAAGATGTGTCCAGGGATATTGCCAGGACCCACCAATGCAGTATTTTTAGCTTTTGATAGCACTTTTAGGACTTGGTCTTGTATGATAGCTAGAGGTGAGCCATTTTCAAGTAAATCTTTAGGGACAGACTGAGGGGAGAGAGGAGTAAAGTTAGAGCTAAATTTATCAGCCAGTAGGTTAGCCATATCTTTAGCCTCAGTAGGTTCATGGGTTCATAGGTATGTACTAAGCTAATGGCCCTGGAGCCTTTACAAGCCTAGCCCATAGGATTACCCTGACATCGTGCCACCCGACCTTAGTTCTCAGTGCCTCTGTCGAGTAGAGCCACTGGAGTGATCCCCTGGGTGAATTTTCTATTTCTCATTCACTCATCAAGATTTCTCTTGAAGAGGGCCAGTGAGGTGCTCAGTTTGACGTGTATGGGAAGTCTATTCCATAGCACGGCAGTCTCTGGGTTATGAATCTGTCCCTCCATCTTGTTCTGTTGATTGTGGTAATGAGGTTGAGGTCTCTGGAGCATGTGGTGCGGAGGGATTGGAATTTCTTTAGATGCATAATTTCTAACAGAGCTGGGTCAAACATGGCTTTGTAAGTCAAGCAGAGATCGCATCTAAGTAGGCGATATGAGACAGAGAATAGTTGGAGTTTAGTGTGTCTGTCCATATAGGACAAGTGTTTAAGGCCAAGGATCCTCTTTGTGAGGTACTTTTGCGGCCTCTCCAGTTGTTGCAGGTGTCTAGTTAGGTACATGCAAAATGGGGCATTGTACTTGATGATTGGCCTAATGAGGGAAGAGTAGAGGGAGACAATGACCTCTTTCTTCCTGGATGCAAAACCCTTAGTAATGAGATGTGCCACATAGAAGGACTTTCTGACCACAGTGGCAATGTGGTGGTGAAAAGAGAGGTTGCTGTCAACCTATGTTCCCAGATCTCTTATAACACCTTCTATGATCAGTGGACTACCATCGATGTGGTAATTCATGGGAACCAGGTTTTTCCCAAAGGGGATAATGACACATTTTTTAGCATTGAGCTTAAGGCCCATGGTTCTGACACCAGTCGTTGGTCTCAGTGAGGCCTTTCTGTAGGATGTCAACATCACTTGGGGAGTTAATAATAGTTCCCAACTTGCAATTGTCTGTGAACTTTGTCAGACATAGTCCCTTCGTGTTGGCCTGTACTTCAGAGAAGTAGATACCAAACAGGAGAGGACCCAGGACCAAACCCTGTGGGACTTCACACTGTGGGCTCTATCTGTGAGCCAGTTTGCAACCCACCTAGTGATATAGGGGTTGATGCCTAGCTTAGTGAGTTTTTCTATGATTCCTGAGTGGGGAATGGTATCAAAGGCTTTGGCCAGATCAAGGTAGGCTGTATGAACCACCTTGCCTTCAGCCACAGCTTTGGTGACTGATACAAAGTCATCGACCAAGTTGAGCAGGCATGACCTACCCTTCACAAAACCAAACTGTGTGGGATCAAGAGTTTGGAGATTCTCTATATCCTTGTTTATTAGGTCCATGATGATAAGCTCCATAGCTTTGCATATCAGACTCATCAGGCTAATGGGGCAATAGTTCCCAGGGTCTGTAGTCACTCCTCCTTTGGGGATAGGGATTACTGTAGCAGTGCCCCATTCGGTAGGGACAAAGCCTGAGGTGAGGCTGTGACTGAACAAGGCACACTGGTGAGGTGCCAATTCACTCTGTAGTTCATGCAGAACACAGCCAGGGATATTGTCAGGTCTCATAGAAGCTGTATTCTTGGCCTTGGACAGTGCTGTTTTAACCTGTGCAGCAGTAATACTGGGTGCTTGGCAATGTACTGGTATTGTGATTGGTCCTTTGGTAGGGAGGAGAGGTAAATTTGGCACTGAATCTGTTGGCCAATATATTGTCAATATCTGTTGGCTCGGTATAGGAGGTACCATTGTGCAGTAGCTCAGAGCAAATCTGGGTACTGCCTTGGAGATTCTTTACATAACTATAGAAGGCCCTGTGGCTGTCTTTACTATCTGCTGCAATTCTGTTTTCATAGCTAGCCTTAGAGGATTTTATGAGGGATCTCAACTTTTTGTTGTGGCTGATAAGGGAGTTTTTCCAGTCTTGGAACTTCACCTTATTCTGCATCAGTTTCCTCTTTCTGTTGTGGAGTTTGTTTATGGCAGGGGACCACCAGATTTGCTTCCTTTTTTTGGAGGAGAGCATCTTGGTTCTATTGGGTATGGTGACATCCATGCATTTGTGTATGTGTTTGTACAATGCATTGGTGTATGATTCTGCAGTCATGCAACTATTCTCTAATTGCATGGGTGATGCTACGTTAGCCACCTCTGTTTTTAAGAGCCCAAAGTTAGCTTTGGAGAAGTTTTTCTAGGTGGTTACCTTTGTGGAGCAGGTGGGAGGGATGTGGATTTCCAAGGTGATTAGTTTGTGGTTGGATCTAACCAGGGAGGAGTTCACTATTGGTTCAGGGGTCTATATTAGATAGTCGACCACTTAGGTCGTTGAACGCCTAAACATTGACACCTAAACATTGACAACTTAAAATCATGAATGGCAGTTTCCACACAGGAAAATAATGTCGTTGTCCAAAGTAAAAAAAATAAAAAATTTAAACATAAATCACTCTCCCCCATTAAATATACCAACTCCAAGATTGCTCCACGTTCTAAACAGGGCAAAATCCATGTAATGCCAAACAACTTGTTTCCCTGTGTGGAAATGGCCATTCGTGATTTTAAGCTGTCAACATTTAGGTGTTAATGTTTAGGCGTTTGACAACCTAAGTGGGTGACAATATGATATAGAGCCGGTGTAGAGCAATGGTCACCCATGTTAGTAATGACCAGGTCCAGGATGTTGCTACCTCTAGTGGGGGTAAGAATGAGCTGGTCCAGGTCATTGGAATTAATGAATTCCAGGAAATGTTGGACAAGTGTATTGATACATGAGTAGTTTTCCCAGTTAATGGAGGGGTAGTTGAAGTCACCCAGTATGATAGTGTTAGGTTGGTCCCTAATATTCTCCAGGGTACTTAGGAATGTAGAGTGTGAGTCTTGGAATGTGGTTGGGGATCTATAGCAGGCTACGACCTGAATCCCTGCCTTACTCAATGTTAGCTGCACCTGAAGTATCTCTGAAGCGTTTTGTTGGGCTACCAGTCTGGAGGTGTGCGCATCCTTTATGAATATGGAAACACTACCGCCTTTGGAGCTTCGGTCAGAGTTATGGGGCCAAAAGGTGTGGAATGAGTTATAGCCTGGTAGTGCAGGGTTGCTTTCTGCTGCCTTGAACCGGGGCTCTGTTACAACACAAATGTCTATGTTCTCCATTTTAAGGAGTGCTTCGAGTGAGTGCATTTTGAGATTTAGACTTCTAGCGTTCAGCAGCATGACCCTCAGATTGCATTTGTTTGTAGCTGTTACTGTGGTAATTTGGTCTTTGAAACACTGCATATAGGTGACATTGTTCACAATCAGCTTAGCACATTGCTGCATTGAGCTGTTGAGATTACAAACATAATTAAAAAATGCTGTGTGATTGTCTTTGTCCTTAAACTTGACTTTAGTGGATTTTATTAAGCTCCTGAATTGTTTGTTTGTTTCAATGACAAGGGCTCTAACATTCTGGGAATTACTCATTACTTTTGCTCAAAAGTTGTTGTTGTGTCTTTCGGCTTTTCCCGGTTAGGGGTCGCCACAGCGGAACTCCGGTCCACTAACGATTGGCAGCAGATTTTTACGTGCCAAGTTGCCAGCCCTGACGCACAACCTTCAACGAAGGTACGCCCATTCATGCATGTCTCCACACAGAAGACGTTCTAGCTGAGAATCGAACAGGACAACGTCTTACTGTGAGGCGACAACGCTACCGCAGCACCACCACCGCAGTCTCTTCCTTTTATTATAAAGTTTGTTGATATTATGGTTGCACCATGTGGATTCATTCTGGGGTTTGTTTTGCATCTGTTTCTATGGGGTACAGCTGCATCTATGCAGTTGTTTATATGCTGGTATATTGTGAGTGTACATTTCTACATATTCACTGGTGTTAAATGTTTTTTTTGGGGGGGGATCTGAAGCTTTTCAGTGTATCACTTAGGAGTAGGTTGCTTATTTTAAAGAAACTTCTAAAGGTGCCTTGGGTGGATGGGATCTCTGATTTCAGTTTTATTTTCAGGGAGACTGTTTTATAGTCAGACCTAATAGGTGATGAAGATACGGAAGGGATGGTGCATGATGCTCCCATAGTAGTAAGGACAAGATCCATGATGTTTAATACTTACAAAGAGTAGACAGACAGACATGTATGTGCAGGAGTCCTACTGAGATATGCACAGCTGTTCATGCATACAGTTTAAGGAGAGCAGTGATGCTAAGGGCTCTCTTAAAGCTACTGAGAACTGGGACTTCTAGAGCCATGGAGGCAGTGCATTTTAGAGGAGCAGGAACTGAAATGCAAAACAATGAGTCCCATAAAACTCAGGGTACACATGAAGAGCCCTCAAAATCCCTTGGCAAGCACAGTGAAGGACAATGGCACAAGCAGCAGTTTTAGGTGGAATAGAAGCATTGATAAACAAACAAGGGGTACAAATTTACGGATAATATTATAAGAAACCTGCAGCCAGTGGAGGCTCCAAAGTACTGGTCTGATATGATCTGCATGGGTTTAAGTTCACAGTCTGAAAACTGAAGGCATAAGGAGTTACAGTACTTGAAATGCAATGAAACCAGAACATGGACAATGAAAACCAGGGCCTTAAGTGAAACCAGAGCACGGTAGCATAACTAGGGTGGGGTGAGAGAGGCAACTGCCCTGGGAGCAAAGTGTTAGGTGGTGTGAAGGGGGGGGGGCATCTATCATCCTGATCTTTCTCTAGTGCAATACCAGCTTTTAAAAGCCAGCATTGTATTTGCGGTCAAACCTGAGTGCAGTAGCTCTTTGTGAGCGGTCTAACTGTAGTAGCTGCTTGTAAGCAGTGTTCTCCATTTTAAAAGTGAAAGAAACTCTTTTCTTTTTTAACTAAACTTTGAGCATTGTAGCACTCTGAGGCAAGTTATAAAAGGTATCAAATGTTTGTTCATATGTAGCAAGCAGTTTGCTACAGTTTAAAATATATATTTTTTGTTATTACTCAGATGTGAGGAAGGAATGTCTGGTGCAGGGTACATAAACAGGATCTGAATAGTTGGGCCAAGAAGGAGCAGGGGTGTTTCATGCATCTGGCCACCTGGTTGTTGTGCCAGTAGAGGGAATGTACTTTTTCTCTTTCCTTCTTAAAGAGTTAGAGGGACCAGGGGGCAGGTGGATTGGGTGCTATCCTCATGTGTATAGGAACATTTTAGAGAAGTGTTTTTTTTGTTTTGGTCAAGAGCTGGGGATGTGAGTTGCTAGTTTGTGGGACCAGCACAGGGCACTGGTTGCACCACCTATATTTCTGCCAGAGCATTTACAACCAAAGCCAGGAGCTGGCTGCTTAATCCAAGAAATGTTCTTAGGTAAAAGCAAGTAGACTAACCACTGACATGCATTCCTTTAGTGTCTGCCTGTCTTCAAGGACAAATTAAGACAGCATACCTTACAAACAAGTTCCACCCTATCTCACTCATTGAGGAAAATGGTAATGAGGCTGAAGATACAATTCTGTGCGAGAGAAAATGGATTAGTCATGCCATCTGGCTTTGCTGTACAACACCTGAGCAGGTTACTTACTGAATCACAGGGGCATTGGTTTAAACTAAGCTAACAGTATATGAAGCATTGCAGACTTAGCCAACTATCCCATAAAAGACACACCATTGAAAGTGAGGCAATAGCTCAGAGGATGATGGCAGGGAGAGTGTAGATATAGAAAGAGTATTATTACCTTGGATTTCATTAGAAGGAATACAGAAAAGCTAAATTATATAAGGAAAAGAAAAGCCAAGGCAGCATAGAGAGGACTGAGATGTGACGATATTTAATTGTCAATTTTTAAAAGTTTGCAGCCAATGAGCATACCTTAAACAAGCATGTAGTGAATGGGTGAGAATGATATAGGCTACTTTTATTAAATGATATTCAGTGACTAGATTTAGTCAAAACAGGCAGTGTATGTTGCACAATCCTGGAATTTTGGGTTCAAGGCAGTACTTCCTAACTCCCAAGTTATGTGATTTTACTCATAGTATATTTTAGAGGGGGTGGGCAATGTAGCCTCCCATGGGGAAGAGGAGGTATTTTGCCCCGGCAAGAAAAATTTTTTTTTTTTTTTTGCAGTTAACTTTCCTGTTTTTGACTTTTTGATGATTTCCATGTTAGTCTTTAGGATCTTGCAGTTTTCTTACATAACTGATGAGGAGACATCCACAGTTTGTTTTAGAACCTATCATATTCTTTAAGGAATATCATTACTCTGCTCCCAATCCTGCCCAAAGGTAATATAATGCTACCACCAAGGCTGAATTTTATTTTGTCATCAAGCTGTGTAATTGCCATAAATGCCAAGTCACAGTCCCATAACATTTTGAAAATAACTAGTTTACAATAGAATGACCTAGCTTTACTATACCGCACTTCGGTGCAAAACTAGGAAAAGCAGTCCCCATGGTGTGAGATGTCTCCAGGAACCAAAGATAAGCAAAAGGGGTGTAGGGGGTTAGTACCTCATCTGGGTATGTGCCTTTCCCTTTACTGGAAGCTAACTTTTTAATTTTGCTTCTTATGAAGACAAATGATATTTAATAGCATGGCCAAAGAATGAATGTCAGACTCTGAATGAAATCTATGAGCCAGAGATCATGTGTCAGTGTCAATTTAGTCATAATTTAATAACAAACTTCTACAGCTGGTCAACATGAAATCATTTCCCATTTGTGTACTAGTGGCTTCCTCATCCCTATAGCATAATCACTTCAAATTATAAAGCAATTTGCTTTAAGTAGAAGGTATTATTACATGACACATATGATACAACCTAAAATGGAGTAAATTCTGTAAAAGTAAAAAAAAATCTGTTGTTGCATTATCAGCTTGCAGGCACATTGCAGTGAACTTTAGAAAATGAATCACTGATTTCTCTGTTGATTTGGTAAAGGCCAAAGCTATGTGAAATTTATTTAATGGCAGTCCTTAAATTATAAAGGCTTTAGCCTGACATTCCTGCTGCCTGTCCTGCAGAAGGACATCATAAACATTCCTTTCTTTATCTTGTTAATGTCACCAGCACTGTGATTAAGGAGGTGTTATCCACCATAAAGCTGGGGCCTAACTGTGCTTCACCAAGGAAGTTTTACTAGAACAAAATATATGTGCTGAAAAACTTCTTCTTCTTCTTTCAGCTTTTCCCAGTCAGGGGTCGCCACAGCGGAACACCTTGTCCGCTCATGATTGGCAGTGGAGTTTTACGGTGTCGAGTTGCCAGCCCGGCGCCCAACCTTCCACAGAAGGCACACACATGCACACACACTCACACCTAGGGCCAATTTAGAGTGTCCAATCCACCTGCAGCATGTCTTTGGGACGTGGGAGGAAACCGGAGCCCCTGGAGGAAACCCACGCGACCACAGGGAGGACATGCAGACTCTGCACAGAAGGCACCCCAGCCGAGGATTGAACCGGAGAACCTCTTGCTGTGAGGCAGCAATGCTAACCACTGAAAAACTGAGAAGTTAAAACACTAATTTGCTTTATTGTCTCAATGAAATCAATTGAGAACTCACATCAGACTCACAAGTGTTTGCTTCCGTCAGCCTCTGCTCTATTTGCTTACTTTGTGACTATGTGCATATCTCTTAACTAGACAATGCAACAGGGTTGAGTATGAAAAAAGATCCATATGAATCATTGCTCTGCTCTGGTTTAAAAAGTCTAATAAATAAAAAAACAAAAAAAACATATCTGCTTTAAATATATTTTCAGTGTTTGCTTGCACTGCTGAATGGACTGCAGTCAATAGTGTGATCAAGTCCATCACACTTGTACAGTAATGGAGGCACACTTCATAGCTGCTACCTAAAACCCATAAATTCTCAAATCTGCACATACATTGCAGCTCACATGGCTATTGGCATGTATGTGTTCAAAAAGTGGAACACACTTCATTGTTCTACATGATAATACTATATAACTGTTGTTTTAATGCTAGGGCTAAGCTTAGAGTAAGGACTCATAACTCAGCTATCAGAGACAGATAGACAAGACATAGGTACCTTGTCTCCTACTGAGACATGGCAAGTATCTTAAATGTACTAACAATGGTGCTTTATTGTTCACAACAAAAGTTACAATATAAAAGTAAATGTACTGACAAGAAATTCTAGTTTATCTGAACAGTGAGTTAATGGACATTGTAAGATAGCTGAAAACATGGACAATTTAGGAAAGGCAAAGTATTTCTGCTAAGTTCTTCTTCTCTGTATGGCTTACTGATTGTTTATGAAATCCAGCAGAGCTGAAGAAGCCGGGCAGCTTGAAATCAGTAAATGTCAAAATCTAGAATAATAAATGTGAGTTTGAAAGAGATGGACTAAACTACAAACTAACAATAGAAGATTAAAAAAACAGACATTTTGCAAGGAAGTCCCACCCCTTCCTGCATACCTACACAATTGAATTATTCTAGCTCCTAGAAATGGACTAACGAAGGATTGGTGCAGGAACATTTTAGTTAATATTTTTGCCTCGATATTTATAAGAACTGGAATTTAGCAGATTTGCTCATCTTATTATGACATGACTAATTCTGATACTGTTCTTGTACTGATGAATATGGTCATTGGTCAGCATTTACATTATAAGACTAACATGGCTTCAGAGAACTAACAGTGGGAGAGCTGTCAGTTCAACTACTCATGATTTGTTGACCAAATTTTCAATCATCCAGAGTACAACCTGTTACTTGAAAAGCCTTGTCAGGTAAAACAAAGAAATGATTACATAGGAACTGAAAATATATGCAATTACTTTACAGATCATGTGAAGCTGATCTTTGTAGTTACAGAGATCATCAGTCTGAACCAGTAGATATCAGATGCCGTCTGATCCAGAGTGGTATGAATATATAGCATAGGTGGATTATTACTCTTGTATTTAGTGAATATAACTCTTGTTCTGAGTAAATTGGGTTGAAAATGTAAGGTTCTGGAGAAGACATTGAGTGAAGGAAGTGGTGTTTATAGTGGAAATTTTTAGATTTTGTACGAGAATAAGGCAAAAGCCAACTGAAAACTCAAAGATCATAACTGTGAATTTCAGAAAAGTGAAATTTAACTGTAGATGGGGGGGGGGGGGAGTAAACTAGTTGCAGGATTATGGTATCTCAGAATATCTTATTTTTAAGTACATCACTCTTGCAGTCAAGATTGCAAGGGTGGGGGATAGCACAGTGCCCAGCACCAGATGCGCAGCAATGAAGACTTCCTGCAAAAATCCTTAAAGGAAAACTCCACCTTAGAGCTCAAAAACATATTTTTTAATTGTATCTTTGTTTTTGAGCTATTTTAATGCCTCAAAATGACTCAATGTCCTTCTTTAACAATTTTAATGTGTTTCGCTCAAAATGGCAGATGATGGGGCCTGCCTTGGTAATACATTTCAAGTCCTCATTATATGACTCATGCTAGACATAAGGAAATGGTGCTGTTTTCTCATGCCATTAAGACTGGATGGCAGAACTGTGATGCACTGTCATCTAAACACACCTTCTGTAACAGAGCTGCTTCTATGTTAACCTAACTGAGCCTCATTTATGGGTCTGTCAGAGCTTGTTCTATGCTATAAATACCTGTTAACTACTTGCAGCAAAAGAAAGTATATAAATAAGTTTTTTTTAAGAGGAGTCTTATGTAGTCCTAAAAGATTTGACAACTCTCCCCTCCCCCATGCTCTCATGCTGAGGTGTGAAAACTCTCACTGCATTAAATGATTCTTGCTGTACATTTACAAGTGACATGAAGTAGGGCTCTAAACTTAGTCTGTCTGCTATTTCCCAATGCCTTCAGTGAGAGGATTTTTCTCTCTCATGAACAATGGAGACTTAAAATGTGCTTTACAAGTTTGTCAATTATTTCTGTCATGTTCACCCTCCATTTTTCTATTTCATATTGATTTATACTTTGGTAAACAGGAAAGTGAACTGGTCCCAGGACCCTTTACAGCCACAACTTAGGCTATATTGGCAAAGATAATAATTATTAAATGCACTTAGCAATACAAAGAAAAAAAAATACTGACATAAAGATATTGACCAAGATTGCATGTGCAACACATAGCCAATATGTGACAGTGACCAAGTAAATCATTGAGCAACATTTACTAGAATGTATACATTAATAATGCTTAATTATACTGTTGTTTATCATAAATAATTCATTTATGCATACATATTGCGTGCACACACACACACACACACACACACACACACACACACACACACACATATGTGTGTGTGTGTGTGTGTGTGTGTGTGTGTGTGTGTGTGTGTATATGTGTTTCTGTATATGTGTATGTGTGTGCATCTAAACACAGTTAAGTACTTCTTATTTCCTTTTCTTAGTGTTTTTAATGCAAGGGCATATAGTAAATATGTGTTAAAGTAAATTCAGCTGTAGACTCACTCCTCCAAGAAAAAGAAACCAGTCTGATGGACTCCTGCCATAAATGAGCTATACAATAGAAGGAGGAAGCTATTACAGAAAAGAGTAAAATCCCAAGAAAGGAAGACATCCCTGATCAGTATCAGCAAGAAACTATGATCCCTCATAAAATCATCCAAGGCGAGTTTCGAAAGAAAAATTGCCAAGGACTCCAAAGATAACCACAAGGCATTCTTTATCTATGTTAAAAATCTACGTGGCAATGCTCAGATCTGCTCAGAGTTAGTGCAGAATGGTACAAAATACACTGAACCGACTGATATTGCCAACATCCTGGCAGACAGGTTTAGTGCAAACTTCGCCCCCCCCATCACCCCCAAAAGGGCCTATAACCATACCAGAAGAATGTAGAGCCCCTGAAATCACAGACACTCAGGTTAAAACAGCCCTCTCCAAAGCCAAAAACACAGCATCAATGGGACCAGACGGTGTCCCAGGCTGCGTCCTACATGAGCTCAAAGATGAACTAACCCCTCACCTAAACACACTGTTCAAACTCAGCCTCTCCACAGGTTACGTACCCATAGAGTGGTGCACAGCAATGGTTATTCCACTCCACAAAGGTGGACCCACAACAGACCCCGGGAACTATCGCCCTATAAGCCTCACTAGCTTGCTCTGCAAGGCTATGGAGCGCATCATCATGAAACTCATTAACAGAGACATTGGGAACCTCCAAATACTGGACCCTACCCAGTTCGGCTTTGTTAAGGGCACATCATGCCTCCTAAACCTGGTGGACTTCTTTGAGACAGTTACCAAGGCTATAGATGAGGGAAAGGTGGTACACACAGCCTACCTACACCTCGCAAAGGCCTTCGACACCATTCCCCATTCTGGTATTATAGACAAGCTCACCGGCCTGAACATAAACCCCTACATCACAAGATGGGTTGCCAACTGGCTCACGGACAGAACCCACATGGTAAGAGTTGTGGGGGCTAGGTTTGACTCTAAACTGGTTACAAGTGGCGTTCCCCAGGGCTCAGTCCCAGGACCCCTCCTGTTCGGCATATACTTCTCAGAGGTACAGGCAAGCACAGAAGGGCTATGGCTGACCAAGTTCACAGATGACTGCAAACTAGGGGCTATAATTGACTCTCTGGCTGACACAGACATTCTCCAAAAGGGTCTCACTGAGACGGATACCTGGTGTCAGAATCATAGCTTCAAGCTAAATGCCAAAAAGTGCATAGTCATCCCCTTTGGAAAAAACAAAGTACTCACAAACTACCACATAAGTGGTAGTCCCCTAAATACGGAAGACATAATAAGGGATCTGGGGATGCAAGTAGATAGTAATCTCTCCTTTGATAATCACATTGCCAATAGAAAATCCTTCTATGTGGCCCACCTTATCACAAAAGGGTTTGCATCCAAATCAAAAGAGGTCATTATGCCCCTCTACTCATCGCTCATCAGATCCATCGTAGAGTACAATGCCCCATTTGGGATGTATCTTACAAGACAACTGCAACAGCTGGAAAGACCGCAGAAGTACCCCACCAAGAGGATCACTGGCCTCAAACAGATGCCCTATGCAACTCGACTGAAGAAACTCCAGCTGTACTCGGTTGCACACCGCCTACTCAGAGGTGATCTCTGCCTGACATAAAAGGCTATGTTCAATCCAGAACTGATGGACATTCTCCACCTAAAGAAATGCTTATCCCTTCGAGCCACGTGGTCTAGGGATCTAAACCTCACCACAACAATAAATAGGACGTGCTGGAGGGATAGATTCCTGTCCCAGAGACTTCCCATGCTTTGGAACAAGATCCCAATCTACATTAGGCAGAGCTCCTCGCTAACACTCTTCAAGAGAAACCTTGATGAGTGGATAGAAAACAGAAAGTTTACCCCGGGGATCACGTCACTGGATCTGCTGGACAGAGGCACAGGGAACTAATCTAAAGGGTTAGCGAAAGCCAACACATTCTGGCTAGGCTTATAAATGCCTTCGGGCAGATAGCCACTATTACCTACCTATGAACCTATGAACCTATATTATGGTTGCACTAACAATGTAAGGGCTGACTCAAAGTCAGTGGGAATCTCTTACAATGGATCTGCATGTACCAGATATGCATCTCCCTCTGGAAGGATGTCACAAAAAAGCATAAAAGTCCTTTTTTATGAAGAGTATCAGTGCACCTAGTTGATAGGGTTGTCACCTGACTCTCTTTCTGCAGTTCTGGCCTGTGTGTGTGTGTGTGTGTGTGTGTGTGTGTGTGTGTGTGTGTGTGTGTGTGTGTGTGTGTGTGTTTGGGGGGGGTCATGAAAATGGTAAATGCATTGATACTTTACAAGAAAAAATATGTTCTGACTTTTCTCTAAATGTCACAAAAATCTTTGATACTACATTTAAGTTATCGTAACATATAAACTATTATAAATAACATTTAAAGCTTAGCATTTCAACACTGCGCTGCTGTGTAAGTAAATATTTCAGAAGAGGTAACAAGTGCTGATTTAATTGCTTTCTTTTGCTATGAAAGGAGAGTGTTAAGTTCTCATCCCCTCTTCAATAAAAACAGTGGAAAAAGTTCCACAGCTTTCTGTCTTTTTTATATCAGCTGCTGTGTTCCTGACATTAGCAGGATTAATTGCCCATCTAAGACTGACAGCAGTACCTGACAAGGTAAACTACAGACAGTGAAATCATATTCTGATTTCAGGCACTCCTACTGTGTACAAAGAGAGCATCTGGGAAACAGACAAAAAAAAATTAAGCTTATTTCCTGCCTTTCCTGTTAAGCGGTATAGACTATTTGTAGGCTTCTGAGCCCCCAGGCCCTCCTGTGTTTGAGGGAAGCCTTCTGGCTTGTTTTTTCTTATAACTAGCCAGTTTTCTAGTTTCAGCACTCAAATCTGTTTCTTTGATCTCAGCACTTGTTCAGATAAAAAAAAAAAAAAAAATGTTATCTGCTTTTACTGTACTTGTGTTTCTACCTACTTCATTTTACTTTTGCATCATCTTAAAAATACTCAATTGTATTTATTACTGCTTGGTGTAACTCATTCTAAGCCTTTTGGTTTAAACACTTGGGCTTCGGACCAGTTGTTTTGCACTGAAAGGGTTTGTGGTCTGCACTGTTGTGGCAGAACAGGTAGCTTACATCCTTCTAGGTTGGGAACTGCTGATTGAGGGCTCAGTGTCTGTTATTCTAAAAGTGTATTAATTCTGGTTTAAGCACTTGGGCTTTCAGGCCAGTTATTTTACATTAAGAGGGTTCGTGGTCTGCACTCTTGTGGGAGGAGAGGCTGGACTCTGCCCTTCTGAGCTGGGAATTTCTGGTTGAAGGCTTATAGTGCATGCATATCTGAACTGCTTCTTACGAAGTTGGTGCGCCTTGTTTGCTGTGGCATAGACTGGATTCGGGCCTGCTGGATCTAGCTTTGTTTGTGTAACTTGAGCACTAATCCAGACATTCTCTAAAGTATTCAATTGTATTTATTACTGCTTGGTTGTAACTTGATTAAAGTGTAGCTATCATTCTAAGTCTTTTGGATTAAGCACTTGGGCTTCAGACCAGTTGTTTTACATTAGGAAGGTTTGTGGCAAGCACTGTGGTGGCAGGACAGGTAGCTTTCATCCTTCTAAGTTGGGAACTGCTGATTGAGAGCCCAGTGTCCAAGGGTATTAGTTCTGGTTTAGGCACTTGGGCTTCAGGCCAGTTATTTTACATTAAGAAGGTTCGTGGTCTGCACTCTTGTGGGAGAAGAGGCTGGACTCTGCCCTTCTGAGCTGGGAATTTCTGGTTAGAGGTTTATAGTGCCTGAATATTTGAACTGTATCTTACTGAAATTGATACACCTTGTTTGCTCTAGCATAGACTAGATCCAGGCCTGCTGAATCTAGCTTTGTTTATATGCTTGTTGTTTGTTTGCTTGTTATTTCCTGGAAGCTAATTCCACCTAATACGGCTTCTCAGCACTTCTGTGGATCACTAGTGATATCTGCATTGCTTACTGTACTAGTTCCTTGTTTCACTTGAAAGAAAGTTACTGTTTGTTGTTTTTGCATTTAGTTACTTGTAACACATTGCACTCAAGTTACCTGGCACTTGCTCACTAAAGCAATTATATAAGTCAGCACTAAAAATTAAAAGCACTACACCCTCACTCCCCACTGGCCCTTGTTTTCAATTATTAAGGAATTCCCAATATTATTCTAGCATGTCCAAAGGTCAGTTGTCAATCTCCTCTCCGGTCCAGCTGGTGAATCTGGGAATCTTCAGGCAATGTTATAACTGCCTCATGTACACAGACAACCCTCTCCTCCTCCCACATAACACAAATACTTGCGAGATGCAGCTATTTAGCCAAACTGGAGGCTGAGCTCTCTCAACTCAGGACTGGCAAGACCAGACAGGAGGAAAAGGCAACTACACTCACCACAAAACCAGCCTCACATAATGCTACCACACCACTGAATCAAACACATAAACACACAAAGACATACTCGGAGGCTCTGAGTAAAATTTACCTAAACAGCAGAGGCCTCCAAAGCAGACACCCAAACAACTGCTACCTCAAGACACCCCACAAGCAACACATAAACCACAAAAGCAGTGTGCAAAGCAGTCACAGCCCTTAAGGCCAAATACAACACCAAACATACTTGTCATAGGTGACTCCATAGTCAGACACACTGACGTCCCACTCACCAGGCTGAACAAGGAGAGGGTCACAGTAAGCTGCCTATCGGGCGCTAGAATCCACCACATAACACAAGCACTCTGGTCACTCCACGGCAAGTACAAATATGACACAGTCATTGTCCATGCTGGTGTGAACGACCTGAGACGTACCTCCCTGGACTACATGAAAAGAGACATAGAGGAGCTCTCTGATTATGTAGCCCAGGCAGGTATGACCCTGACCCTGAGCAGTATCCTTCCTTCACCAAGAATGATGCCACAATATAGAGACAAGATGATCAGCTTTAACAATTGGCTTAATGTCTGGTGTCATTCAAAGGGGATCCAGTGTCTGTCTGCCTGGGATGACATGATTGACAAGCCACGCTGCTTCGCAAGGGATGGCTTGCACCTGTCACCCCTGGGATTCCGGATATTGGCTAAGGCTCTTGCCACCCCCATAGTGCCTTTGTAGGCAAGGCTCAAATTCTAAACCTACCACCCTAGAAAACAAAAATGGGAAGAAACTGAGGGTAATGCTGCTCAATGCCAGAAGTCTACATCTCAAAATGCATGCAATCAAGGCCCTTCTCAGTATGGAGAACATCGATGTCTGTGCTGTAACTGAAACCTGGTTCAAGGCTCCTGAGAGCACCCCGGCACTATTAGGTTTTACCTCATATCATGCGTTCCGGCCCCAAAACCTGGACCACACCACAAAAGGAGGGGGTGTATCCATTTTCATAAAGGATACCCACACCTCCAGGTTGGTGGCAACGCACAAAGCTTCGGAAACCATCCAGGTGCAACTAACCATAGGCAAAACTGCTCTACAAATTGTAGCATGCTACAAGCCACCCTCTCAAACTCAGGAACCCCACACAGCCTTCCTGAAGACACTGGAGGGTATAAATGTATCTCCAAACACCATCATATTGGGTGACTTCAACTACCCGAATATAGACTGGGAACATTACTCAAGCCCTAACTTTCTAGCCCAACGGTTCCTGGAGTTCATAAATTCAAATGCCATGGAACAGCTAGTCACTGTTCCCATGAGAGGAGAAAATATACTAGATCTTATTATCACAAACATGGGGACAAAATGCTCCACACCGGAAGTATATCCCTCATTGGTGAGATCTGATCATAAACTAATCTCACTGGAAATCCACATCCCGCCCCCACCCCAAACAACAAAGACCACAGTGAAGAACTTCTCTAAAGCAAACTTCACACTACTCAAGACTGGTGTGGTATCCTTCAAGGCCCCTGAGCCAGTGGAAACCACAACCCAAGCTGCGGAAGCCCTTACAAATGCCTTCTATGAACACCTCCAGGACTGCATGGATCAGGCAATCCCAAATAAAACCAAGACTCTTTCCACAAAGGGCAAACGTCCAGTCTGGTGGACCCCAGCCATTAACAAACTTTACAATAAGAGGAGAAAGCTATTACATGATAGAACAAAATCCATAAAAGGGAAGTCACCCCTGATCATTGTTAGTAAAAAAATACGAGCACTCATAAAATCAACTAAGGCCAATTTTGAGAGAGAAATTGCCATGGATTCAAAGGACAATCATAAGGCCTTTTTCAGCTATGTTAGGAACCTGGGTGGAAACTCCCGGATATGCTCCGAATTAGTCCAAAATGATACAAAAATCACTGAACCCACAGACATTGCCAACATACTGGCAGACAGGTTCAGTGCAAACTTCACCCCCTCTCCCCCCCTAAAGGAGAGATAACTATCCCAGCAGAGTGTAGCCTCCCAGACATCTCAATTGTGCAGGTGAAGCTGCTCTCTCTAAAGCTAAAAACACAGCATCAATGGGACCGGATGGTGTCCCCGGCTGTGTGCTACATGAGCTAAATGAGGAATTAAACCCACACATAAGGCAGCTGTTTAATCTCAGCCTTACCACAGGATACGTGCCCAAGGAGTGGCGTACGGCAACTGTGGTCCCACTCCACAAAGGCGGTGCCTCTACGGACCCTGGTAATGACCGCCCCATAAGCTTAACAAGTCTAGTCTGCAAAGCTATGGAGAGGATCATAATGGAGCTCATAAACAAAGATATAGGGGACTTGCAGACATTGGACCCGGCCCAGTTTGGCTTCGTCAAGGGCAGATCATGCCTTTTGAACTTGGTCAACTTCTTCGAAACAGTCACCAAGGCCATTGATGAGGGAAAGGCAGTCCATATAGCCTACCTTGACCTTGCAAAGGCCTTCGACACAATACCCCACTCGGGTATTGTAGAAAAACTTACCAGCTTAAATGTAAACCCATATGTCACAAGATGGGTTGCAAACTGGCTTAAGGACAGAACCCACAGGGTTAGAGTTTCTGGCGCTATGTCAGACTCCAAGCCGGTCACAAGCGGTGTCCCACAGGGCTCGGTCCTTGGCCCCCTATTGTTCGGCATCTACTTCTCAGAAGTACAGGCCAACATGGCAGGACTTTGGCTGACAAAGTTTGCAGACGACTGCAAACTGGGCGCCATAGTGGAAAGTGCATCGGACATGGATATCCTTCAGAAGGGACTCACGGAAACAGATAGCTGGTGCCAGAGCCATGGCCTGAAGTTAAACGCCAAAAAATGTATAGTCATACCCTTCGGGAAAAACAAGGTAACCCCAAGCTACCATATAGGTGGCAATCCACTAAGCACAGAAGAGGTTATCAGGGACCTGGGGACCCAGGTTGACAGTGGCCTTTCTTTTGACACTCACGTTGCTAAAGTGGTTAGAAAGACTTCTACATTGCCCACCTGATCATGAAGGGATTCACATCCAGATCTAGTGAGGTCATTGTTCCCCTGTACTCTTCACTTATCAGACCAATGATCGAGTACAATGCCCCATTCGGGATGTATCGCACCCGACATCTGCAGCAATTGGAGAGACCCCAAAAGTTCCTCACCAAAACGATAAAGGGACTCCAAAATCTGTCATATGCTGCCAGATTGAAGAAACTCCAGCTCTATTCAGTTGCATACCGTCTGCTCAGAGGTGACATGTGCCTGACATACAAGGCCATGTCCAACCCAGAATTAATGGACATGCTCCACCTCAAAAAATCCAAATCCACCAAAACCACTAGAGCAAGCAACTTAAACCTTAGCACGGATATAAATAGGACGTGCTGGAGGGATAGATTTATCACTCAGAGACTCCCTATGCTGTGGAATAAAATCCCGGTCCATGTGAGGCAGAGCACCTCGCTGGCTCTGTTCAAGAGAAATCTTGACCTGTGGATGGGAGATCGTAGGTTTATCCCGGGAATCATCTCTGTGTCACTGCTGGACAGAGGCACAACAAACTAATGGGCACAGTATTTTTTCATATAAGGGGTGGCGTAAGCCACAAAAATTTGGGCTAGGCTTATAAATGCCTTAGGGCAGATAGCCTAGTATAAACCTATGAACCTATGAACCTATGAACTGTGTCTATGACGTCATGCAGGTGGAGACAAATTTCTCTGCCAAGTATGTGAGAAGTTGAGTTTAAAAAAAAAATAGGTGAACTTTCTCTTCCTTTGACTCTAATGCAAGGAAATAAGTTTTAAAAAGTGCAAGCAGGTTTCTGGTAGTTACACAATGCTGGAACCATATTGTAGGCAGAAAAGAAACCTAACAACTGAGTTAAACTGTATGAGATGGTGAAGTTTTCCTTTAAAGTATAACAGCAAATGTTAAAATGTACTGCTAACCTGGAATGGTGCTATAGAGAGATAAAGCTCTGAGTATGGCTGGGTGTCCCAAGACTGTTTAGCAGCTCAGCTGGCTAACTCTGCAGGTAAAGAGGATGGCTGTGGCATCTCTTAGTGAAGAGGGATTGCACACATCCAGGGCACATGTATGTGTGGTCTGATTTCCCTAGTGGACACCAGGAGAACAACAATGTAGTGTTTCCTGTGGGTGAGCAGAGATATACTGCTAATGTTAACCCCTTGTGGAAGTGAGGGGAGGCGCAACACTGCATACTCCATCCATAGATTCTCACTGATATAGCATGGGGGTTGGGGGTAAAGCTTAACAAAATGATGAACTTGACTGGCCAAGAGAGGTTGATGACCATCAGGCAGTGAGGCAACTTGGGAGAGAGGATTTTTTGAAATTCAGTGCTATTGTAGCCTAAAGTACTTTTTAAATTTATGACATGTTGGGAAATATTTTGGGGTCTTACACTTCCAGTAGAGAGCTGGGAAAGCACGGTCCATGAGCTTACTACTTAACCAAAGATCACAACCTGAGTGGAGAGCAGTCAGTACTAAACACTAGATCAAATTGAGACAAAATCTGAGAAAAAGGGCAGTCGTGATATCCCTTCCATTATTATGGCTCAGGAGAAGAGAAGGAATACAGCAAGTGTTATTAATTACATAGGTTACTTCATATCTTGTCTGTAAACTTTAAATTTAACCGCTCTGTTAAAATGTTACCGTTTTTGATAAGCAGTTTCTCTTGCTATTTTTGAAGAATCTATTAAAACCACACTACTATGATCAAACGGATACCAGAAATAGTAAGCAAATAAATAATCAAGAATTTTAAACTGTGTTAACATGGTGACCTGCAAGGTTTTCAAAAAGTAATATAACTATAGCTGGCAAAATATCTAAAAAGATTATCAGTAGTTGTAATATGGAAAAATACATGAACAGGCTTCAGAAGAAAAATAAACTCAGCAAAATGTGAATGGTTTTAGGTGATCTGTTCCTTTAAAATCCTCACATCATAAAAAATAATCTTCTGTGGGGTCAGAACATTTCTCCTTTAATATTATTCCACCTCATGGCACTTATTTTACACTTCAGAGAACATGACAAAATCGACACCTGTTCATTACCATACAGAACACAGGGAGTCCGTACAGTGTGTTAGATGGTATAAATCTCACGTTTCTACACAGTAAAGGATAAAATGGAGAATACATAATTCTGATTTTAAATGGAATTTCTACACCCTGTTAATAGAAGCAAAAATGAAGCAAATACATTTGTATTATTTATATTTATATATTTATTTTCTTCATAACACAAGAAGACTGTATTTATAATCTCCCTTAACGCTACTTCAGTACAAAAATTTATATAACTCTGTTAAAAATCTGTTTACCAAAGGCAATGACAAGCTCTTACATTCACGTGAGGCTCAAACTGTATTATGTTATACCTCTCCATATTTCTAATATATTGAATATGAGTCTGTTTTAGTGCCTATAAAATGAAATGGCGAATTAAAACATTTTGTTTTGCATCATATATACACTGAATAGGATTTGTAAGCAACCCTGGTTAACTCTATATAGAGCTCTGTTCTGCTGACAGGCTTTCATCTGAATGGCAAAACTAAATGTATATACAAGAAATGTTTCTGAAGTGCCCCAAACTATTATTTTTAAATGGCAATAATGGTAGAAGTAGCATGACCCCCATTGTCACAGGAGTTACAGTTGGGCTCCCAGAACTCAGAAAAAAAAATTAAAAACAGTATACAATTAATTTATGTGCATGCTGTATGCTTTTTTTGTCAATTCAAAGTTCAAGAAATGGTCAGTATGCCATTTTGACAATGTCATTACCGGTCGTATACAGGAGTGCTCAAAACTGTAATCACTGTTACAGTTCATAACACAAGAAAAAGACTGTACTTGCAAACTTCCTTAACACTATTTCAGTACATGGTGAATATACATGAATGCCTGGAATTCCAAACATGAACATTTTACAACAACTGTTTTACTTTTCTGGGGTAAGAATGCCAGGAAGAATAGCTATGATAATCACTTGAAGGAACACATGAGGATTATGTAGTAAAAAAACTGAGGAAAGACGTAAATAGCCTGAGGACAAGAATGAAATAGTACTGAATGACTCAACCATGACCAAGGCTTGGCAACAGAAATGAGAAAAGATTTATAATTTTGTCTGTGCAGATAATAATACTAAAATGAGAGACAACAAACGTAATGATCTTTGAAGTCAGAAATTCCAGTTTTGAAAACAAGAAAATGTGTCAGGAAAAAGTACTTAACAAAACTGTACAAAGTGAAAGGATAACAAAGGTAATAAGCATGAAAATTAAGTCTGGAAACAAAAAAAATGTCCCCCTCTGCCCACCTTATGCATCTGTGCTAACCGTAACCTTATACATTATGTTACTGAAAAGCCTTTCCCCAACATTACCACTACCAACACAATTGATCGTGGTTTCGTAGTTGGGGAATACGATATAGGGTATTTTTAGCAGGATAGAATTGTTAGATATTTTGGGATTCAGTATTATGAGTTTTCAGTGCTTTGTGCCTTCAGCGTTTGTTTTTTCTTTTAAGATATTTTGAAGTTCAATATTTTAGACATTTCATGACGTATATCTATATTTCTCTAGATATCTATATCCATGTCTCTGTATATTTCTATATTTATGTATATATGTGTGTGTATGTAAATATATATATATATATATATATATATATATATATATATATATATATATATATGTGTATATGTGTGTGTGTGTGTGTGTGTGTGTGTGTGTGTGTGTGTATTTATGTATGTATGTATATATATATATATATATATATATATATATATATATATATATATATATATATATATATATATATATATATATATATATATATATAGTGAAGACTGGGTGAAGATAGATGAAGGCTGGCAGCCTAGCCAGATAGAATTTTGTAGATAATTCTGTCATCTGTAAATATTAATGTAAACCACAGGCTTGTTGTCTTAAATGGTAAAAATAATGTTACATGTGGAACTGGAAATAAATGTATCAACACTGCACTCTACTAACCAAGTAAAGCATGTTGCGACCCTTTGATGTTACTGAGTCTAGAGTGGGGCATCCTGCCTATTGTTTTAAGGCCAGAGTTACTGGCCAGAATTTGCATGCATACATGTCCTTTATTGTTCTGATTTTTGCCCAGCGGTGAAGAATGTAAATGTAGTTTCTGTTAGCCTGGGAACCCAGGGAAGTGTTAAGAATGATGCAATATGAACCAGGAATGTGATTTTAAAAACAGAGAGAATCAGAGAGCATTAAGCATTTTTGTCTTGACCATCCAACTCTCAGCACTGTCTTGCTCTATATGTAAGTTTATCTTAGACTTGTGTTTTCTCTTAGAAATAGCTAGAAACTAGAAAGATTAAACTAAGTGTTTTTCTGTGATGTCAGAACTGTACTACTGAATTATTTTAAGTATTTCTCTGTGATCTCTGAACTCTTGGCTAGCACTGTGTAGTAAAAAGTATTGTCTTGTGTTTTGACTATTTGTTATTAAATATTTTGAAACCCTTTCAACTGTGGCTGTTTTTGTAGAGATAATTTAAGCTCTTTAGAGTATCTGCATGCCTTTGGTTAAATTGTACAATGCCACACCGATAGCTTTAGGCCTTGGCTATACTACCAACTGGATAATAATATTGCACTTTAATAATTGGGCACCCTTTTAAGGGCCTTTGAGTAGCTGATAAATATTAGTGGGTGGTGGCAGCTGGTACTACCGTATAGTCTGAGAAAAAGGGGCACAGCTGGAGAACCTGTGCCAGCCTTCCCCAGGAGTGTCTGTGTGGTTGTCTAAACTCTTCTCAAAGTGTGTGTGTGTGTGTGTGTGTGTGTGTGTGTGTGTGTGTGTGTGTGTGTGTGTGTGTGTGTGTGTGTGTGTATGTGTGTGTGTGTGTAAGCTACTTGGCATGGACAGAAAGGGTGCTGGAGGTTTTAGGTTGCCCACTAGGCTGAGATCTGGACCCTATAGCTGTGCCAGTGAGGAGTCTTACTGGGGACTTGGAGAGCAAGGGACCGACTAGCCCCAGACTGACTGTGATCTCTCTGTGCTCTTAAGGGAAATTGCACTTTACTGTGTGTATTTGCTATCCTTTCCTCCTATATGAGACGCCCTTCACTGGTGTTGGTGGTGAGGATTGAGACTCCTTGATTGCTGGGCCAGGGCATGGGCATCAAATATTAATTGTTTGGCAGTGGTAGGACATCCACACCACATATTAATTGGTTGGCAAATACTAATTGGCTTGTAGTGGTGTGGATAGAGTGAATTCCTGTAGCTTGTGTACAGTGAGCTCTGAATCAACCAAGCAGTGAATACTCAGAGTTTAGATCACAATTGTTTTATTTTTTTGTTAGTTTAGTTAGTCAGGGTGAGCAGACAGCATGTCAGCAGAGGAGTATGGAAAACTGACAAGGAGCCAGGTGGCTGAGATGTGCCAGCCTAGAGGACTGGTGCATGGAAACCTGACTAAGGCAGACCTGATTGCAGCCTTGGTTACAGCTGCATCACAAAACAGCAACCAGGAGGACAATCAGACTGGCAGTGGTGATATAATACCCTCAGAGAATGGACAGCTCAACCTTTCTGCAGAGGACTTAAAAATCCATCTGGAGCTAAAGAGACTCGAGTTGGAGGCCAGGCATTTGGAGACAGAAGCAGCTGAGAGACTGAGGAGTCTACAGGCTGAGGAGAATGAGAAACTGCTATGCCTGGAAGCTGAGGAAAAAGAGCAGCAGAGGAAGAATTAGAGGGAAATGCCGACTCATCACCAGAGTCATGGAGGTAATGGGGAAGGAAGTAACTGGACCCCAGAAGCACAGAAGGTCAGTAAATTTCTTCCTCAGTTTAAAGAGGGGGGATAATTTTAATAGTTTCATTCATATGTTTGAGAGGGTATGCAAACAATATGGTGTTGACCAAAGGCTCTGGGTATGGTTCCTGACCCCCTTACTCCATGGTAAAGCTGTAACTGTTTAGTCAAAAATGTCTGACATTGCATGTTTTGATTATACTGCTGTTAAAAGTCACTTGTTAGAATTGTTTAAGCTAACACCTGAAACATATAGGAAAACATTTTGTGAGCATAGACGCAAGACAGATGAAAGTGTGTGTGAATATGTTGCTGAACTGAGCACTTATTTCCATAGGTGGGTGAGTGGATGTCAGGTCACCACTTTTGAAGGGCTGGCAGACCTTTTGGTGAGGGAACAAGCCCTTAGCACTTTTCCTGAGGACATGAGGATCTGGTTAACTAATAGACAATGTGCTACTTCAGATGAGTTGGGGAAGAAGGGAAACCTATACCTGGCAAGCAGGGCAGCCCTGCACAGGAAAGGGACCCCCAGTACTGCTCATGGGTCCAAAGGAACCCATGGTGGGCAGCAAAGACTGCCCCAACAGAATCTGCCAGTAGCAGGGGAAGCCATTAGTCCAGGTACATGTCCAGGAGTTAGGGTTAAATGTTTTGAATGCAACCAGTGGGGCTGTGTGGCATACAGATGTCCATGGAGGCAAGGTGGGGAAGAAAAGGTGAGGGAGCCAGTAAGTGGGGAAAGACAAAATGCCAATAGTAGGTTGTCTTGGTGCAACAAGTGTACCAAACTACCACCAGAGGTTATATCCTATTGTGGTGAATGGCAAAGAGGCTATTGCCAAGAGAGACACAGCCTCTGATATAACCATTGTAAAGCCTGCAATGGTTACAGAGGAGCACTACTTGCCTGAGCAGTCTACTCCAGTCAGGGCTTTAAGAGGGATCCCATTCCAAATACCTTTGGCTAGGGTTCAACTTGACTGGGAGGGTGGAAAAGGAAGCCAGCAAGTAGGTGTGTTTGAGGATATACCTGCAGATGTCCTGATAGGGAATGATTTTGATAGTGCAGTACCCTGTGCTTGTGCAGTTACACGCGGTCAGGCTTGGAGACAAGCAGGTAAGTCTGGTAGCCTGGGGGAGACCCAGACAGACTGCATACTTGCAGCCAGGACTGGTGAGGTGGTTACTTCAGGGAGGGAGCTACCCTGTAGCAGTGAGACTGAAGGTGAGCCACAGCTGCTTGGGGGTACTGATGGTCCCTTGGACAGAGTGACTGCAAAGGTAGAGTTCAGTAGTAGTACCCAGGCTAGCAATGAGGCACCACTGTAAGAGGATGCCAGACTTCCTGTGGAAGGGGAACTGGGACGGGTTACAAGGAGAGAATTGAAGTAGGCTCAGCTCTCAGACCCTACATTGCAAGGCCTGAGGCAGGTAGCTAGGGAGACACTTGATTCTCAATGAAAGGGGGGATCTGTATACTAGGACAAAGGGTTAATGTACAGAGAGTGGACCCCTGAGGGAGGGCTAGAAGGTGAGAGAGTATAGCAGTTGGTAGTGCCTAGAGCCTACCATCTGGTGCTTCTTGTCATAGCCAATGATATTCCCTTTGCAGGTCATATGGGCATAAAATGTACAAAGAGGCGTATTATGCAGAACTTCTATTGGCCTGGAATTTCCAGAGATGTAACAGGGTACTGCAGGACCTGTGAGCAGTGCCAAAAGGTAGGCATGGCAGGAGACAAGGTGAGAGCTCTTTTTATGCCTTTGCCTGTGATTGAGGAGCCATTTCAGAGGGTAGCTATGGATATTGTGGGTCCTCTGAGTACCCCAAGTTCCACAGGGAAAATGTATATCCTAGTGGTAGTGGGTTATGCTACACAATACCCTGAGGCAGTGGATTTGTCCTCCATTGAGGCAGAGAAGGTGGCAAATGCTTTGTTAGAGATTTTCAGCAGGGTAGGTTTCACAAACAAAATATTGACTGACAGAGGTGCCAATTTCATGTCAGACCTGCTAGCTTGTCTGTGGAAGTCCTGTGGAGTGAAGCACATGAAGACCACCCCCTACCATCCCCAGACTAATGGTCTTGTTGAGAGGTTAAACTCTACAATCAAGTCCATACTACAGGCATTTGCAGATCAGTTTAAGAGGGAGTGGGACAAATATTTGCCCCATCTGTTGTTTGCTTACAGAGAGGTTCCTCAGGAATCCACAGGTTTTTCACCCTTTGAGTTACTGTATGGACATAGGGTGAGGGGACCTCTAGATTTAATTCGAGATGATTGGGAAGGTGAGTGCAAGTCTCACAAGGAGTCTGTTGTGGCATACATCCTAAACCTCAGGACAAGGCTATGGGAACTCATGGGCTTGGCCCAGGAGAACCTGGCAGAAGCCCAACAACAGAAAAAGGTGTGGTATGACAGGAATGCTCGAGCTAGAGTGCATGGGGCAGCAGGTAATGGTTCTCATTCATGTCAGACACAACAAGCTGAAAGCAGCTTAGGAGGGACCCTACAAGGTGGTAAGAAAGGTAAGTGATGTTAACTACATGGTGGAACTGCTAGGCAGAAGGCAGGGGCACAAATTGTACCATGTTAACATGATGAAACCTTACCATGATATGGAGGCCAATGTGTTGAGCATTTGCAGTGGATTTCAGGAGGAGTCTGAGGGAGATCTGGTGACTTATCTCCTCAGTGAGGCTCGGGCTGACACCTCAGTGGAAGGGGTAGCAATGTCCCGGCAGCTATCTCCTATCAAGGTTCGAGAAATCCATTCTGTGTTGCAGGAAATTGGGGACATGTTCACTGGGAAACCAGGGTGCACCCACCTGGGGCAGCACCAGGTGGATACAGGACCCCAAAGGCCTATTAGGCAGGCCCCTTATAGAGTGCCTGAGAGAGTCAAACAGACTCTGAGGGAGGAGGTACAGGAGATGTTGGAACTAGGGGTAATTCAACAGTCCAACAGTCCCTGGGCCTCCCCAGTGGTGCTGGTGCCATAGAAGGATGGCAGCACCAGATTCTGTATGGACTACAGGAAATTAAATAGTCACACAGAGTCAGATGCTTACCCCATTCCTAGGACAGATGAAGCCCTAGAGCAGCTGGGTGGGGCTAAGTATCTTACCTCTATTGATCTTAACAAGGGCTACTGGCAGGTATCCTTAACTCCCAGTGCTAGAGAGAAGTCAGCCTTTGTGACTCCTTTTGGCTTGTATGAGTTCACACAGATGCCCTTTGGGATGAAGAATGCCTCAGCAACTTTCCAGAGGCTGGTAGATCATATCCTAGCAGGAGCAGGAGGGTTTTCCCTTGCTTACTTACATGATATTGACATCTACAGCCATTCCGGGCAAGAGTACCTTCAACATGTCAGGGAGGTGCTGGGCAGACTACAGACGGCAGGGTTGACCATTAAGCCAAGCAAATGTCAGGTGGGTATGGCAGAGGTCTCCTACCTAAGACATAGAGTGAAGAGTGGTAAGATAAGGCCAGAACCTGCCAAAGTGGAAGCCATTCAGGCATGGCCTG